>NC_055683.1:39735780-39773280 GCF_017639745.1 Melanotaenia boesemani
TGACTGGACCATCTGTGGAGGCTGCACATATATAAATCAGTGTCTAAAACTCATCTCTGAGGTCACAGGTTGGTCCTTCTGAACTGAGATTATTTTACCATCACCTCTTTTACCAGTTAAACACGTGTAAAATGAAACAGTCAACAAACAGTAAGAACACTATGAAACAGGTAAAACACTGTGGAGTTACACCTGGTTTTCTCTACAGGTGTTCTTTGAGTCTACGTTCAACATGAGTGCTGATTCAGTCTTTTCACGTCTTACATTTTCTCTGTAACTTTCTCTCCAGGCTGAGTGCATGTGGTCTCTCAGAGAGAAGCTGTGGACCTCTGTCCTCAGTCCTCAGCTCCCAGTCCTCCAGTCTGACAGAACTGGACCTGAGTAACAACGACCTGCAGGACTCAGGACTGAAGAAGCTGTGTGGTGGACTGAAGAGTCCAGACTGCAAACTGGAAACTCTCAGGTCAGGACTCATCTAACTAAAAGTTAGATGTATTTTATTTTTTCACTATCAGGTTTACCAAAATACTGCAGGTTTCTAGTCAGTTTCCTAACAGTCAGTCATGTTGTGGTCTGAGATTCCTGTTATCAGATTATAAGTCCTTGTTATACGTTCTGGTTTGTTAGTAAATGTCGGGTCAATGAGGGTCTTTAGTCTGTCCTGGTTTTCCTTGTCGGCCCCTTGTAAATCATCTGATGATAATTGAATCGTGTCATAACTGCTTTAGGTTTTTTTTTTGCAGTTTTTGTCAGACCAATTGATATTAAAGTCACCGTACCATATTGTCTCTCTATACGAGTCAAGTTGCTTCACTACATAACTTAATTCCTCATAAAGGTAACAGTATGTGAAGGTGGATTATAGAGGACAACAATATTAAAGTTCATAGTAGGTGATAAAATTATGTTCAAGGCTAGACATTCCTGTGGGGTATTCAGTTTCAACTAAATGACCTTTAAATTAGTCTTTGTACATTTGCACAGAACAATGCAAATTAATCATTATTACATTTTTATATTTCTCCAGCACTACTTAAAACTTTATTTCCTAAACCTGATAAAAATCATTTACTAATAGAACACACTTTAAATAAATGGTTTTGACATCTTAAGTAAAAAAATAAAAATGCACAAATAAATATCAGAGAATGTTTCTATAATGCTGGTAAAATAACATGGAGAGGGAAATCCTGTTGGGATGCTCGTTTTAGGAATATAAATTGGCATAAAACGTGATTCTTTCCGTTTAAATTCTGTATCTCAAACAAAATCAGAGATAAAAACACTGATACACTGATCCAACTTACAACAACTTATTACTTATTCTTGATAGACAGAACATTTGATCTCACACTCTTACCTGGACCTGGCTCTGTTTTACAAAAATAACATTTTATGTCCATGATGAGTCTGTGTGTCTGTACACACACACACACACACACACACACACACACACACACACACACACACACACACACACACACACACACACACACACACACACACACACACAAAGCCAGGGTTATAATGTTAATGTGCATCCAGTCAGTTAGCTGGTCAGTAGCATCTTGGCTTTAATATGAACACATGCACATACATAACAGCAGCTTCTCTCATTCCAGTTCAAACAGAAGACAGTGGTACTGACCACTGCTAACGTTTCTTAGCTAGAAAAACGTTGGCTAACTCCTACCTACCAACATAAAGAGTAACCTAAGCTTAAATGCAGCAAACATGAGGACTGCTGATGATAAGAATGTGTTGGTATTGAGTGGTAGAAGTTAAGAATTGTGCCACATCTCCTGGTTTAAGCAGGTTCTTCCACCACTACAGCAGACACTCAGGAAGGCAGCATCGCTCTGTGCAGAGAGCTCAGAGCCCGAGGTGGGGAAGGCAGGCGGGATCACACCATGTTAGAGAAAACAAGAATAATATTTTTCTTCTTAAAATATTATGTTTCAACCAAGCACAGTATGGTTTTTACACATTTCTAGTTTGTTAAAAAAAAACTAGAAATGTTAGAGGTGCTGGGATTCAGTTTAGGGGTTGTTATGTAGATAGATGAGCAAACCAGTTGGTTTAGGTGCTTTATGGTAAAGGCAAGGAAAGGCAGTTTATTTGTATAGCACATTTCATGTACAGGACAATTCAAAGTGCTTTACATAAAACAAAGATATTACAGATATTTAGAATAGTGAAAGGCATCAACACATAATCACAATAAAATAATAAATTACATTAAAATGATTTAAAGCAAGATAAGTTAAAAAGTTACCGTGCAGATTTCATGCATAGGCACATGAGAAAAGAAATGTTTTTAACCTGGATTTAAAAATGTCTACATTTGGGGAAAGTTTAATCTCCACTGGCAGTTTGTTCCACTTGTTTGCAGCATAACAGCTAAATGCTGCTTCTCCATGTTTAGTCTGGACTCTGGCCTGGACTAGTTGACCAGAGTCTTTGGATCTAAGAGCTCTGCTAGGTTTATATTCTCTGAACATATCACAGATGTATTCTGGGCCTAAACCATTCTGGGATTTGTAAACAATCAGAAGGGTTTTAAAATCTATTCTGTGACTGACTGGAAGCCAGTGTAAAGATTTTAAAACTGGTGTGATGTGTTCAGATCTCTTAGTCCTGGTTAAAACTCTAGCAGCAGCGTTCTGGATGAGCTGCAGATGTTTAATGCTCTTTTTAGGAAGTCCTGTTAAAAGACTGTTACAGTAATCCAGCCTACTGGAGATGAATGCATGGATGAGTTTCTCTCGGTCTTTCTGGGAGACTAAACTTTTAATTCTGTTGATGTTTCTGAGCTGGTAAAAAGCTTCTTAGTGAAGCTTTGATGTGGTTGCTGAAAGTCAGGTCTGAGTCTATCAACACTCCCAGGTTACGAACTTGGTCGGTGATTTTAAAAGCCCGAGTCTCCAGGTGTTTGCCAATGCTGACCCTCTTCTCTTTGCTACCAAACAGAATAATCTCAGTTTCGTCTTCATTTAATTGTAGAAAATTTTCCCTCATCCAGGTGTTTATTTGCTCCAGACACTGACACAATAGGTCTATTGGACTGCAGTCATCTGGTTACAGAGACACATAAAGTTGTGTATCATCAGCATAACTTTGATAATTAATGTTATAGTTCTGTAATATTTTACCCAAAGGGAGCATATACAAGTTGAACAGAAGAGGTCCAAGGACTGACCCCTGGGGGACTCCACAAGTCATGGCCACTCGCTCGGATTCATAGCTGCCGATCGTAACAAAATAACTCCGGCCTTCTAAATAGGACCTGAACCAGTTAAGAACCGCTCCAGAAAGTCCAACCCAGTTTTCCAGCCTATGCAACAGGATTCTGTGATCTACAGTATCAAACGCGGCACTGAGATCCAACAGAAGCAGGACTGATACTTGACCAGAATCAGTATTCAACCTAATGTCATTTAACACTTTGACCAGAGCTGTTTCAGTGCTGTGATGAGGTCGGAAGCCTTTAAACAAGATGGTGTACAGTGGTGGTCAGAATACAGGGAGGAGGCGGATGGAGTATCTTTATCTTGAACTGTGGGTCCAGCTCCGTTTATTTACAGTAGTTCAGCTCAGCAGTGTCACACCAGTCCTGCAACAACAAGCAGACATCAGTCAGTAACTGGACTCAATATTACAGGCTGTGTTACACAAGCATGATACACACAATACCCTCAAGCAGACCTGCACTAAACAGTAACATATAAACCAGCAGGTCTGAGGATAAACATCCCCCTGCCTGAAGAAGCCCAAGCAGCTAACTGGTCCCCACATAATGTCAGCATTACTATTAAGGAGCGTCTCGCTGGCTGGACTAATCCAGATGGAGCGTTGGCTCCACCTGGTGGCCAGCGCTGGTATACGTCCACGGCAGCATGTGCAGCTCACGCTCTGCCGTCATGAACATGGCACCGTGTCTCCTTTCCTCCTAACGAAACCCTCACCTGCACCGTGGAAGAACACGGATATCTAGGCAGACTTATGGAAGTGTCTTCTGACTGGAGTGGAGCTTTAAAACTTAAATGGTTAAATTCCTTTACTAGACACAGAGATTCCTTCTGGTTCTGCATTCCCAGGACAGTTTTCCAAAAAATGGGAGGTACTGACTTTGTACTACGATGTGACGATGATGTACGCAAACTACCTGCAAATGATCAGATTTCCACCAGCAAGTTCTGCTCTACTGGAAGTTATTGTTCTGCCATCATGTTACACCACACAATACACCCCTTTGGAACAACCGATGCATCCTATGGAATAGAAAATCAATGTTCTTAAGAACTCGGATGGAAAGGGAATCTGGTCTATCACCCACCTAATGGACGATACAGGTGAACTATTAAATGATCCAGATTCCTGGAATTAACTGAAATTTCACTGCACAATTCAAGAGTATAATAAAGTTAAAAGCAGTTCCCATTACTGTGAGAAGAATGATCCAACAAACCAGGGAGCGTTCTGATATTCCAGTAGAACTGAAGCCGCTCTGGATCAGCGGCGACACTTGAACAGTTTGACTTCAATAACAGATTCATTGGAAACGGCTTAACAGCCACTATTACCCTTTCCACTTAAAAAGAAAGGACGTTCTTAAGGACGATGATACAGAAACATGAGGAAAAGAAGGAAAAGATATTTGTCTCATCCACTTCTACCTACAACTAAAGAAGTGTCTTTTAAAATCCTAAATGGAAGATTCCCATCACACAACTTCCTACATGAGAAATTTAACTTGGAGAACAACTCATGTGGATTCTGTGAGACAGAAATGGAAACAACAGAACTTATTTTTCTACTGCAAACAAGTGTATGAATCTCAGACGTCTTTCAAAGTGGCTTCACTCAGAAAATATCCCAGCGCCCCTCTGAATATGTGCTGAGTCACTGCTGGAACATTAAAGGAGAAGAACTTGGAATTTCTTGGGAATAACTTGATCTGCTGGCCAAACATTTTATTCATAGATGTAAATCTGCCAGAACTAAACCCACTTTAATGGTTGAAGAATGAAGTGAAAATCTTCTCAGAATGTCTTTGTAGAAAATGAAAAGAAGACAAAGACTTCTTTCCTGGATGGACTTGTTCATGTTACTAGGCTGAGACCCACCTGCTGTTTGTTCTTAATCCCCTTTCTGTTCTCCTTCATGTTATTCCTCTGAGTTCAAGAGCCGCCTTAACACATAGAACACGGATAACATGGATATAGTGGCTTTTCCCACATGTTTGTAGACATGTTGTAAAGCAATAAAGCTTTATTAAAAGCAGCTTGTTTTCTGCTTCCAGACAGTAAACATGTTGGAAAGAAGGTGAGAACGATGTTCTGTGCAGAACAACTCATGAAATGAACATAGAAGGAAGAACATCGTTACTTAGTTTGAACCAAAGAAAAAAATGAGGCACTTTTGTCCATCTTTATATTTTAGGAGGAAAATTCCACATCCATAAAAGTACATTTCACAATCCAACAGCAGCATTTAAGCTGTTTCTGATTGAAGCTGATTTTTACTTTAAGTCTCTAAAACTGATTTCTAATCAGAAATGCAGATCAATAATTAATATTCATTCACAGCTTTTCAGCCAATAAACTCTCACAAATACTATTATTATATATAGAATATTATGAAGTCTGTCACGCCAGTTTTTCTTTCATTTCTATTTCTATTTGTTAACTTTCTATACTTTATTTTATTTTCTACTTTATTTTTCCTCTTCGTTCCGTTTCTTTCTTCATGTGCATCTTGTACAAACTGGACTGGATTTACTTTCACTGTCTGTTTATTGTTTGTCAGGTTTGAATAAAGCATAAAAACAATGAAGACACAAAGCCAATAATGTGAGACAGGTCCAGTTTCTCTGAACATCTGATGACGTTCAGCTTTAGTTTCACAGCAGTTCTCTCAGAGTTTCTGTCATACGTGTTGTTTTCTGCAGCCTGTCAGGATGTCTGATCACAGAGGAAGGCTGTGCTTCTCTGGCCTCAGCTCTGACCTCCAACCCCTCCCATCTGAGAGAGCTGGACCTGAGATACAACCATCCAGGAGACTCAGGAGTGAAGCTGCTGATGGCTGCACTGAAGGATCCACACAGACTCAGGTATGGAGAGGCTGCTGCAGCCACACAATGTCTGATAGAGGAGGAAGATCTGCAGACATTTTCTCTGTCCTTCACTCAGTCCTGCTTCATGCTGGATATGAGTGTTATATGAACCATCACACATGTAGGAGCCTTTTTCCTTTGCTCACAGCAGATATGTGAGTAGGAGAGTCTCCAAGGAGAACATCTGCAGGAACAACAGTGATAACTGTCTGTTGCTCAGAGTTTCTTCAGTCTGGAAACATCTCTGCAGGTTAAAGGGACATTCTGTCATAGAAACATCTTTTCTGTCCTCTGACCCTGGATCAGACACAGAGATGCTCCAGGAAATGTTAGCTTAGCTTAGCTTAGCACAGATATTTATAAAAGCGTGTGAACAGTCATGTTCTTGTAAAGTTCTCTTTAGAAATCAGTCCATGTGGAAATGTGCACGTGTTGATCAGACCTGTATTCCTACCTCTGTATAGACACATTTAAACACATGATGGATGAAAAGCTTCCCATGAATGATGATGCTCAGTGATTCTCCCACTTACTGGAGGCTCCTGATGCTGAACCACAGCAACAGACCCACAACATGAATTTAGATGAGACACATATAGAGCAGGAAGTATTCTGGTCCCTGAAGACTCCTTCCCTCTAGATTCTTTCATTCATGTCGTCTTCTGTTGGTGCCGCTGCTCCGTGCAACGTCACACATGAGTGTCGTTGCAGTTTTTATCACTTTCCTTCAATTAGCTGCACACAGCTGATCACAATGATGGAGACAGTCAGTGGAGCCCCTCCCCCTGATCTGATCTGAAAAGAGGAGTTAGACAGGAAAACACAAGTTCTTTACTTCTTCATGCTCCTGAAGTCTGGCTTAGTGTTTGATGATCTGGACTCATAATGAGGACATGAATGAAAATGACTGAGAGAGTCACTGGATTTCTGTCCAGACTTTGTCACTTTACACTCAATATTCACTCAGCAGTCACATGACTTAAATGTAGGCGGTTTTAGCCAACAAGCCCTCCAAATCATACGACCCCATTGTACGTTTGTACATGCCCTCGAATATGGCTCATGGTAACGTTTCTTACATTAGCGCTCCTACTGGTGACAGGAGAGCATTGCGGATTGCGGGGGTTTGCCGCGACATCGACGCCAGTTGGAGTAATTAAGGTAAGCACAGTAAATATGTTTTAACATTTAAGAACAAAAGAACACGTTTTGATATAGTTTCGCCATCTAGTGTAGTATCTTCAATTAGTACGCAATATACAATTAACGTCATAAGGGCTACGTTCATTTACAACAACTAGCCAAACGTAAATTTATTTTTAAAGTCAGCGCCTTTTTTGTTGTTTGGCCCTCCAGTGTATTAACTAGAATTACTAGGCGATATAAAATTAAAGTTATAAGAGCAAACGTTTAACAGCAATAACAACAACTAGCCAAAAGTATCTATTTTTCTTTTTTAAAAGTTAGCTAGCTTGCTAGCATAACAGCTATGTAAATATGACGTTTTTAGAAGGTTTAAGGTCTCTCGCAGGTGAAAGATGGAAAAGAGAGACAGATATGACAGATGTACATTGATGACTCCAAGCCGATTTTGAAATGTCATTATCACACTTTACATATTTAATTTCCCAATCAGTACATATTGTCCTAAAGAGAAAGTGTGTATTGAAATTATTGAGTAATATATTATTTTAAAATTGCCCTATGCCAAAAATCAAGCATAAAATTTTTCTGAGAGCTTTACCTCTGACAGGTCAAAGTGATCATTAGATCACTTAAAATTGTGACACTGTGTGCTGCAAAATAATTATTTTCTTAATAATGTAAAATATTTATCATCCTGTCCAAAACACTGTGTTAAGTAAAAGATGTAAAAACTTAAGAAGGGTGAAATCCTTTCCAAAAGCAATAAAGTCAAGATTTGATGGATGACAAAAGTTTCAGCAACATCTGACGCTGGACTGACAATTGTCATGTACTCATTAATTCTATAACAAGCATTAATTCTTAATTTCAGACCTCTTCTATGCTTATCTTCCTCTACGAGACTATCACGACTATAGTTTGCATGTGTTGACTTGATAAAACTGATTAGTATAGCACTTTGCTTTGAAAACCATGATGTTGGGTACTGTGTTGATAAGATTTTATAAAACATATGACCCTGACCTGTGTCAACAAAATATAAGTGGGTAAAAGACATCCTTATCCTCATGACAGTTCTTTTTGCACAACTACTCATTCAGTGCTGAATGTTGCACAGCTTATGTAGCACGCTGCACATTATGTACATAGATTACTTTACTTACTTATATTTTACCTATAGTTTATATTATGTTTACTCTTTTGCATGCTCTTCTTAATTTAGTCTTTCTATATACTTTGAATATTTATGGCATTCGGTGTGGACGGCAAAGTAAGAATTTCACTGTACAGGGAAACCTGTTTCCTTACTGTGCATGTGACAATAAACGCTTTGAATCTTTGAATCTTATCCCCTGATAACATGTTTGCTTTTCTTATTCCTATTTGTGGTTCTTTCCCCAGATGCCTACACAAAAAGAGTGTGTGATATGCCATAGTGCAATTGGGGTGGCCAGAAAGACCTGCCAGCACTGTGGTGGCAAGCAGCCATATAAGGACAGGCTGGAGAGACAGAAGCAGAAAATAACAGAGGACTGGAAAGAACGGCAGAAAAAAAACTGCAGCATCAACAAAGTCTATGATGCAACTAATTTATTGGTAAGATTTTTTTCTTTCAGATTGTTATAAAATACTAAATAAAAAAATATCTGATATTGGCATACACATTGCTATATTGCTGTTACTCCACTGACCCTTTCAGCATTCTAACATTTGTTTTTTGACGTACGTTCATTGTGCATGAAATCCTGAGTTCCCAATGTATGTAATACATTGTAAGCTACATTATATTTCTGTAATACCACATTTGATTTCAGTGAAAAGAAAATCACTAAGTGAACAAAGCATATAAAGATTTTGCACACCCTGTACTAATAAAGCATGCATTTTTAAGCAAATTAGGATATTTTCAGTTTTGCATTCGTCAGTGTGCACACTTTGGTTTTAAACTCCACAGACCCCTGGTTTTAGGTTTGTTTAATGCTGTTTTATTATTTTAACTGAATCAACATGTACATGTTCCACAAGAATGGTAAATGGACTGTACTTACGTAGCGCCTTTCTACTCGTGTGAGCACTCTAAGTGCTTTACACTACTTGTCCCACACGTTAACACAGTCAGACATTTATGGGGAGGAGGAGCTTACCCATCAGGGTATGATATATCAGGGAAGGATTCATTCACTTTCATACAGAGACTGACACAAGGATACAGAAGCACATGGACTGTTGGAGACGGGAATCAAACCACCAACCGTCTGATTGGTGGTCGACCTGCTCTACTACTCAGACACAGCCACCCAAGCAAAGGGCAAAGTGGGACTATTGCGCCATTATTCTCTATGAATGGCACAGTTCCTAAATGGGAGGGTGGGGGAGGGTGATTGTTCTTCTTCCTCTGTCCTGCCACCAGAACCAACCGAACCAGTACGCTGTGGGTGTCCCTTTTTGTGTAAAAGGTTGAGCTGCCATGTTGCTTTATGTTTACTTTAGATTTATGTTATAAATCCATGAGGTTATTATAAAGGTCAGCTCTATTTGTCATTAGAAAAGAGCAGAGGAGCAGCAGAATCAATTGTTGTGGTGCAGAGAAATGCACCACACATTGAAGTGGCACTCTGATGATCATACCTAGTTCAGTGTAAATAGATAAAGGCGATGTGAAGAGGGAGCTTAGTTGCTTGCTGTGTTATTACATGATCTCTGTGTAAAAAGGAGCTCCCTTGTTTCAAAACAGCATGTACTGAAAACAGTGAGAGCAGAGAGGGGAGAGATGAATAAGATCATTTTTTAGACAAAGAAAATCAGAAATAGTCTTTGTATGCAAAGTAATACACCACACAAATTTGACCACAGTTGACTATACAACATTCATCTGACTTAACATGTTTCTAATTTTCAGTCTTAAAAATTTGTGTCAACTTTGTTCCAGCTCCACAAATGGGAGCTTTTAGAGAGGCATCCCGTCCTCCTCCTCGCCAGGAGAACCTCCAGTGGCTTTGTAGCAGAGTGCCTTTGTCCTTGGCCATTGGACACAGAGGATGCAAGGGATGCACTTGTCACAATAAAGAAGATTTATGAGAGTCTTCTCAATGGTAATGTACACAAATGTTCATGTCATATTTACACTCAATCCACAGTGAATTCAGGATGAATTTAAAAAGAAGAAATACACACATTTGTTCATATCAAAGTAAAGTTAATATTTCGCCTTTCAACTGTGTCCACGCTGACTAATTGAACATCTACTCTTGATTTATCCCATTGTGGCAAAATGCCTCTTTGAATGGTAGCTACAAGTTTTTCTCTAAACACATGGCAGGTACCGCTAACCTTTTCTGTCCTCAGATAAGATCCCAAGACAAAGGACATGAATTTAGGTTGTGGTGCATGAACATTTTTACTGCATGATCAAAACCAAGGAGCAACATCACTCAAGGCACAATGTCTCCAGCACTCTGAATCATTCTCATACATTCATGTGAATAGTTTAGGGTAAAATTGTAATATCATATTGTAAATATTTCTTCATCATATCTTAGTTGGCATCTTTTACTCTGTGCTCAACAAACATCATGCACTTTTTGCATCTCTCCTTTGCACTCTGGTAGGTTTGCAGCAGTAGTGTGTTACTGGTACTGCTATCCCTTGTTTTAATGATATTTAGTCATACAAACTTAAAGTGAAACTGTTCAACACAGTAGCAGTAACAGAGTCACAGCACAAAGTAGCAGATGTCACACTTTAATTTTATTAGATACAATACATACAATACATGTATGTAAGTCAGATGACTTGGAGTGACAAGACAATGTTGGAGGAATTAAAGTCAAAGTGAAAAACAAAAAAGAAGTTGGTGCACTATGTGTTGCCTGTAGATGTCCACATAATGGCACTTTGGCTGCTCCGTCTTGTTCCTTTGCTCCCATACTGTGAGATGCATTTTTCACAAATTATTAGGTAAGTTCTAACACCTTTATTAAAAAAGGTAGGAACATTATCTCACTGTGGCATCCCTATTCTCTGACAGTGTCTGACAGAGGCATGGCTCAGCCCAGAAACAAGGATATAGTGACCAAAGGGGCCTTTAAGACTTGCTGACTGTCCCTTTTATTTAAAACTACAAAAAGCGGAGTGCTGAACAATTGTGTCTGTGCCTCTGTCTGTCTCTCTGTTGTATTTATCTGCACTTCCTCTGGTCCTGCAGATACAACAGAGGGAGGAAACAGTACAACTCAGGGGACTCAAGGCCTCTACATACTCCGCGAGAAGCAAGAAATTTGTTCTTGTTCTCGAGGCTGCAAAACCGAGAAAAAAGTTCTTGTTCGGCAGGGCATGTCATCCTCCGCAAGAAGCAGCGCGAGACGAGGCGGGGATTACTGCGGGGGGGCTCGTCTGTGTCTCTCTGTGCAACGAGCCGGTTGACCCGCTTATTTTTTATTTTACATGAAAATTGTTCGGTGACAGTGCAGGACTGTGCACGCGGCAGTATCCGTGTCTTTATGTACCGTGTGTTGGAAACGTTTTTTTACTTTCTCTCAGCCTCGATCAGCTGTTTGTGAAAGCTGTTCACATGTCCGACCAATCACGCAACACTTCTCTGAGCCCCTCAAAAAGCATAGTTTGGCCAGCTCGATGTGGCAAGAACTGTTCTCATTCACGTCCGGACCCCCCGCCATCGAGAACAAAGTTCTCGCTTCTCGTGGAGTATGTAGAGGCCTTCAGTCCCCATTAGATTAGCACTTGGTGAATGCAGATCTCTGGGAAGGCCAAATATTCACTGTGTATCATCTACATCCATATCATTGCTTGTTCTTGTGAAACTTTTTCCTGTATGTCCCTAGTGGAGACTTGCAGACATTTAACATTAAGGTGTGAGTAAGAATATGATTTAAATGAAGCAACAAATCAAACTGTCAATTATTTCTTTGTGCATCTTCAATAGACTTTTGAAAGTAGAGCCTTTGATATATGTATGTTTTTTTTTTGCAACTGCTTAAGCCAATATTCACAAAAATTCATGTTTGTTCTTCCCAAAAGTGACGGTGACAACCAGGACGATGGAGACTCCAGCACAGACCAGTGATGGTCCTGCTACAGGCAGCTCCTTTACCCCACCCGTGTCCACCCCGCCTGTGTCCATCCCGCCTGTGTCCACCCCCTGTGCTCCTCCTGTGTCCATCCCGCCTGTGTCCACCCCGCCTGTTTCCACCTCCCTTACTCCACCAGTGTCTGGCCTCCAGAAGAAAAGAAAATTATGTAGGAATGCAGACATTAGTGGTATGTACAGTATGTCTGTTTTTCTGTGAATCCAAACTGTTTGAATCAACTTTGTCAATCAATTTCAGTGAGATCAGGCTCATTCCATCCTTTTCTCAGATGAAGGAACGGGGTCTGCCTCAATGTGACTTGAAATACATCTCTATAAATGATTGCAAAATGCTACAGTTATTGTACAGCAAGTTATTGAATGATAATATACT
The DNA here is from genome assembly GCF_017639745.1 of Melanotaenia boesemani. NCBI lineage: Eukaryota > Metazoa > Chordata > Actinopteri > Atheriniformes > Melanotaeniidae > Melanotaenia > Melanotaenia boesemani. The sequence continues at coordinate 39,748,522 of NC_055683.1, forward strand.
AGCTCAGCATAGTTCTTTGGGGGTAAAATGAAAGACGAGTAAGGTATAATCAAGATATCCTTACAGTATTTCTAAGCTTAACACACACATGTTCATGTTTACATGCTGAGAATTTTTGGCCGCTGTGATCATTCCTCATGTTCTTACTATTAATAAAACATTCCTCTGTAATATGACAGTAGTGTAGCTAAAATAACTAAAATGTGAGCAGCCAAAAAAAAATAGTTTCCCAAACGTTTCAGAACTTTAAAGGATGCTCTCACATATGCATGACAGTTCAACAAGCTACAAAATGATGCACTGTTGTATTTTAGTAGTGGTCAGATATGAAATCAAAGTATTTTCCAGTTACAATCTTTGTAGTGCAGAATACTCATGATTCTGGTTTAGCCACCCATGAAAAGTGCTACCTAGGAAAATGTACCCCAGATTGTTCTGAACCATAAACTATCATAAAATAATGATAATAAAAAATGATAATCATAGTAACCAATGATTTCCTCGTCGTCAACATGTAATTATTGTTGAAAGGCTTCAAAAATCATTACATTAATAATTAAAAAAAAAAAATCATGGGCAAATGTCCTTATCTCCAAAATGTGCTCCTTCCATGTCATGTTACTGTTACATAATTGAAAACAGGTCCTGTTCAGATATCAGTTACCAATCATTTTTGTTATTAGAAGTGTTAGCATTATTTAGAACTTTTTCCTCATGGCAATATCAAGATGTGAACAGAGAATAAGATGTCTGTTAAGAATTATTACCATCTTTTCATTCATTTCAGAATGCCCCATTTATCAAGGTCTAAGCGTTTTCCCCTACAAAAGGATTCTAAAGCAAAGACTCAGAGAGGTTTGTTCCAAGACATAAGAAATTACTGATGATGAAAATAACTCTTTGGAACCATACCCTGTAATTGTCTGCACAGAAATACGTCAAGGTGCTTTGTTTAAAAGAGGATGGCAATCTTTAGTCATATTACACTTTTTATTTGACATTACTTGTGCTTCAGGTTGTATTTGCTGTCCATTTTTCATTTTTGTCACTAATTTTACTTTGTGTCTTGTTAAGGGTTGTGTCGAGGTGTTGGTGGAGTGGCAACCTTGCTCTGGATGGTGTGTATGTTATCTGAAGTTTATTGTACTGATGGGGATTGGGTTAGGGAAACAAATATTTTTATCAACTTAATCTTCAATTATAAGCAACTGCAAAGTCTTCTCATCAAGCATTCCACAGAGAGGTCAAATACTGTTTGGGCAGTGTAGTGTATTGTATTTAAATTAAAATACAAAATGAAAATTTAATTGTTTGGTTGAACTGACAGAATCGTGTTCACCTGTGACCAGTCTACATGTTGAAGTTAATTTGGGCAACATACTGAACCAGTTGCCCAATTCCAAATCCAGTTGGTTCTGATGGCGTAGCCCCCAGTGTGTGACTGTGGGTGGATGGATATTCTGGTAGATGGTAGCCTCAGGCTGTGTGCATGGGGCGAATAGTCACTTGCTTTGCAAAACACATTGCATAGTCATCAAGACTTGAAAAGAGCTTTGGTGAGGGTTGTGTTTAATGAAACATCGCTCCACATTTTAAGGAATTGCCTGAACATAAGAGACCAGATTGTTAGAGATGCACCGATTGCAAAATTCTTGGCCGATACCGATTTCCGGTTTTTGAGGGGGTCTGACCGGCCAAAACCGGTTTTACCGATACCGATTTTCTATCTAAGAAATCATTATAATCATACAATAGACACCATATTTACTTGTTGTTCCATAAGTCTTAGGCGTTGATCCTCCACGGCTTACTTTAGACTTACAAGCATTACACATAGCCTGTTTCGGTTCGTCCTGGCACACGGTAAAATATGTCCAGATCAACGACATCTTTGTTTTGCTTTGGTTCAGTTTTGAGCTGTCCGCGTTGAGCTGCTGCGCATGCGTGTCAGCGTGACCGGCCAAAAACCGGAAATGACGACAGTGACCGGCCGGTCACCGATTGGGCCGATTGGATAGAAAACCGGCCTTTTTGATCGGCGGCCGATTGACCGGTGCATCTCTACAGATTGTGAGACTTCTGAAAAATGGACGAGGTTGCAAGATCATTGGTAGTATGCTTGGGTATTTTGACGATAATAAGAATAACAACAAGAAAGAATTAATATATAACTGGAGACTCCATGCCTCATTAAAAGTAGTTCAGTATCAGCATGGTACATATTTCAAATGTTAGAATGTGAAAGTGATATTTTTTACGGTATCTCTGTCTGTCTTACAGTGGAGCAAAGTGGAAAAACTCCTGGGAGCCCAAAGACAACATTCTTCCTTAAAAAAAAATGGTAAAATTGTGTTTGTTGTGTTATGTGACACAAATTTGTTTTGGTAAGTTGTTTGTTTTCTGTTGTTGGGAAGGTAATAAACATATTGTTTTACTTTCAAACACTTTGTCATTGTGTTATATTATTGTTGGATGCATTTCATGTAATTCTGGGAAGCATCAGCATGCAAATGAACATAGCTTCTCTCTTAAATCTGTCTGCAAACAGCGCACATCTTTCATCTCTCTGCCTCTCTCTCTCTGCCACTCTCTCTTTTTCTCTCTCTCTCTCTACCTCCCTCCCACTAGCAGCTCCCCCAGGTCAGGGCAACGAGAGAAACCCATGATGGCGGAGAGAAAGAGAAGTCAAGGAAAGAAGGAAGTTATCATATGAAGAGCAGCACTTCAGTATTCATATCTGGCTAAATGTGTGATAAAATATTTTAAAATAACATACGTGCTGCTGGCTGTGTTCTTTCTGATACATAAATCATTAAATATAATGAAATATTGACCTTGGAACCTTGATTTCAGAATTCAAACAATGTGCTTTATGCACAGTTAGGGAACATAAGGGAGCTCCATGTTTCCACTCTTTCATTACTGGGTGAACTGATTAATTCAGGTGTGTCTAGCCATTGCTGTTGTGATGGCTGAGGTTGAGCACACCCGGATTAATCAGTTCATCCAGTAATGAAAGACAGGAATCAAAGGAGCTGCCTTAAGTTCAGGAAGTAGTGGAGCTGTGCATAGAGCCCACTGAGCCTCTAAATGGCTCTAGAAATCTTAATCTGGGCAAGGCTATGACCATGAAGTATTAAAATCAAACCTTTGTCATAGGACTAATTGAAATACATAAATGGAAAGGTCTTGACCTGTGGAGCAACAAACGTCAGCATGAAGATTCTAAATGGCTCCTGCTTGAAATATTGACCTTTGAACCTTAATTATTTACATAGAATGGTTAGCATTATGGTGATAATGGGGAAATAATCGATGTAAACTGGTCAAAAATTAGAAGTATGATGGTGCATAGGTCAGTCATCAATATGTTAAACACATCTGGTTGGCAAATATCTGTGAAAATGTCTTTTTCTGATTTTATCCACGTTGGCCTTGAAAAGGGTGCAAGAAACTATACCTGGAAGGGGCTGGCTTGGAGCAAAGATGAAAAATTTACTTTGTCGTAGGATAACAATGAAGACATCACTGGAAAGGTCTCAACCTAGATAGTAACATATATCAGTATGAAAACTGTGCAAGGTTCCTTCTCCTCAGGAGTGACCTTTGAACCTTGAAAATGTGACATTTTTGAAGGCTTACAGAACAGGAACAAAAAGTGTTACAGATATGGGGTCAACTGTTTTGGAAAGGTCTTGACCTCCACTATCATAACCGAAGGTAATCCAACAGGGGGCGCCACTGTGTTGAGTTAAAACCCATAAAAAACATAATTTAACCCTCTAAACAACAAGAAATCTCAAATTTGATTACAAATACATGTTTTCCACCCTCAAAAACCCACGGAGAACCTACAATCTTCCTTGTAATCTTACCACATAATAGGGAAAACAGTTCAGAACTACAAAACATGTGGCGCACCACGCTTCTCCATATTGCAATTCTGTACAAATTGTAGTTCCTTAAGTATTCTTCCGGGTTAGGTTTAGGGTTGTCACATTAGGGTTTCGAAATTATCTATGTACTCATTTTTCAACATAAAAACTCAAACTACATCGTATATTTTTGTATTTTGATTAATTTGCTGACATGAAAACATTTACATGAACATTAAATAATGCTATTTTAGCACTTATTCCAGTCGCTCTGTTTCGCAGTCTACAGAGGGTATGTTCAATGGCAGAACGGATTCAGCAACGTTTCAAAACAGAACTTCGGGGCTCGTAACTTGGATCTATTTTTGTTGTTGAGTAAAAAAGTGGTTTAAAGTTTTTTTAAATATAATGTGGCTTCCTACCGAGAGGGTGCTCCATACAAGTTAATCAATCAGATCGCTTAATAATAAACGTGTTAGCTAAACGTTGCCGCTTGTGAACATGCTACAAGGGTGCAAAGACACACCAGAAATATAGCGTCTCTGTCCCCATTCTTCCTTGTGTAGTTTGTATCGATGTCGTCGCCAATTCGCCTGTACAACATGTAGACTATGCTTAATTTTCCTTTTTTTTATTGTGCAAATGAACTCAAACTTGAGATGTTTTTAAATTTAACAGATGGATTTAAAACAAGACACAGTAGATGTGGAGTAAACTGGCATGTATTTATTCCAGATGTAACTGTTTACATGTACACATTTCATAGAAAATAAAATAACAATAACTTCTCCTCCAGACATATTCAGCATGTAATAACTGCATGACCCACACATGTCCAAATGTATTGATGCCAGGGGCGGACTGGCCATTGGGAATACCAGGAGTTTTCCAAGTGGTCCGACACAGCCAGAGAGCGAGAAAGAAAAAACAAAAGTTTCAGAGAAATTGCTCATACGTTCAGTCATCTGTGGCAGCTGATGCACAACCTGCTCTATGTGATGTACTACATTTCTTCATCTGAAAGTTCTGAACTGCTGTAATCCTCTTCAAAGTCCTCCAGATCTTCTTCCAACACGGTAAAAACACCGGGGTCTGTGTCTACACGGGCATAGGTGCTGGTGACAGCACTCAGTTTCTTCTGAAGAATGTCTTTCTTCTGTAGAAGACAGCAGTGCAGTCCCCTGTATCCAGCCTCTGTCATATCTGTAGGAGTAGCTTGAGTGAAAATTGAAGAATGAAATTTAAAAATAGGCAGATAAAGTTGGAAACAGGTAATGCCATGGTCCTTTTAGAATATAATAGAATATTTGTAGAACATACTATGGTTCTTGATGTTCTCTTCAGTGTGATGGAGGAGGTTGTCCAGTTTGTCCAATGCCTTTCTCAGGTACTGATAATGTTGAGTCATCTCCTTCACAAGGATTGGTTTCTCCTCTTCCATGCGCCTGACCAGCATGACCTGGTCAAAAAGTCGCCTCTTCAAACGGAGACTCACCACTATTTTGAAAAAAAAAAAAGAACAGATGGGAATCAATCAAAACTTTTCAATATGTTCTACCAGAATTTTCAGTATTGATCATTGTGTGGCCCACTAATTTTTAATGGGCTCTATGCACAACTCCACTACTTCCTGAACTTAAGGGAGCTCCTTTGTTTCCTGTCTTTCATTATTAGACAGACTGATTAATCCAGGTGTGCCCGACCTCATTAAATGGCCAGACACACCTGGATTAATCAGTTCATCCAGTACTGAAAGACAGGAAACAAAGGAGCTGCCTTAAGTTCTTGAAGTAGTGGAGTTGTGCATAGAGCCCATTGGTCGTCTTATACCAATATCCACAGCTTAATATTAACATGAACACACTTATACCTACTACTTAGATTAATGGTCACCAACAAGCACACAAATGGTACCACTTTGCTTACCATCTCCTTGTGCCTCCCAAGGGAGAACGACTTCATCAGAGAGACTGCATGCTGCTTCTGAGTCAATTTTGTCTTCATCGGCAGCAACTGTGTTGTATTGGACGATCTTCTCTCTGAGTTTCTTTTTGAGCTCACCCAGTCTCCTCCGTTTCCGTTGCCTCGTTTGATTGCTGTCTGTTATATTAAAAAAGTATTAGTAAGAACAACAAACAAGCATTAGTTGTTAAGTGATGCAAAACTAAATACCATTTTGTCGGTAGAGATCATGCTTCTTCCTTCTGAGGGAATAGATGATCTCATCAATCTCTCTCTGGAGCTCTTCCTGGCTACTATGAGCACCATGTTTCCCTTGAAAAACACAAATAAGCAGAGATGGAAAACCAAACGTAGCCAAATGAATGACAGTACCAATCTGACACACCGGCAACCGTGTTACATACCAGTGGCTGCCCACTGCTTCACATCCTCAATCCACTGTTCTGTGTCCTCCAAAGTGATGTTGAGGTCATGCTGGAGATGCTGAAGATTTGCTGCTTCCTTTTCTGCTCTCTGTGTAATCTATTTATGTTTTCAGAAGAAAAAATACAATGCAAGAATAATTTTTATTCAATTGTCTATCTGCTGTTGAAAAACGCTCAATACTTTTCAGTCTACATGTCAAAGTATTCTTGGAAAAGATATTGAACCCCATATTGCTGTGTGTGTGAATGATAATCTGATGAGCAGGTGGCACATTGTACAGTAGCCTCAGCCACCTGTGTATGAATGTGTGAATGAGGTGAATGTTGATTAGCCTTGTAAAACGTTTAGGTTGGTTAAAAACACTATAAAGTTTTGCTATGTAAATGCTTGAAATGACAAATGTAAATGTTAAAATACCAAAATACAGTGTAGACGTCTTACTTTAACAAATCGCTTCGCCAGTGTCTTGTGTAGACTCTCCACCTTCCTGTTGTTCCATCCCATGGCAAGCATTGTTATCATATCGGCTCTCCCTGTAAAATAGAGAATATGTCAATTCAAGCAGTGTCAAAGCATGCCTTTTTTTAATTTTTATTTTTTTTAAACCAACCTGACTTGGTCATGTATTTTGTGGTCAGAGCTGCCCTTGAGAGAAAGCTGTTCACTTGCCCCACCTCCTCACCAACAGTATTTCCTGCACCATCCTGGTTTCTGCCACCCCACCTCACCTGCTCGAAAATAAAACAAACAAACACACAAATATATGCACGAGTTATAAACTTTCTGTATTTACTTTCTTTCCTACACACCAGATATACTGTATCTGATCAATATGTGGACTGACTGTTCTCACATGATTTATAGTAATGAATTTGGTCAGACTTGGAATTTTTCTAGTGTGAAAAGAAACTTTTAACTTGCACACTGTACCTCACATTTGCCAGTGTGAGCCTTGGCATGCATTACAGACAGAAAAGGCCTCATCTCTGTCAGTGGTTGGAGCTCTGACAACTTCTCTGCCATCTTCTCCAAGTATGGCCAATACCTGTAATGAGAAAACCACTTAAGTGTTTGGGGTGCATACTGACATAATGATAAGGAGACAAATCGGGGGAGGTCACCAGTAAAAACTCTATTACCAACCACAGACAAACATGAAGCAAAATAAATGCTAATGCTAATAATACCTTGTATCTGCTGGACACAGAGGTGATACCAAATAAGCCATATCAACTTTCTACAGCCATAATGTCCCAAAGGTATGATTTTAGGCCTGTTGTGCCAAGCTAAAATGAGTTAATACAGTGTAAAAAACCGATTCAAGCTTCAGGTATGGTAAGGGTTAAGATCACCTGCAAGTGAGGTCCATACAAAAGAATTTGATGTTTGCAGCCTGAGCCAACTCCTTCTGCAGGAACAGTGGGTAAGCATAAATTTCTCCACGGTAGTGATTCAAGCCTTGTAGCAAGATTCCGTGTCTGCAAACGGCAATTTCCAGGCCCTTCTCGTCCACCTTGGCCCTGGACTTCTGGGAGGTTTCTCGCCCTGCAGTAAAAGTTGCCGGCCCACATACATCATGACCAGTTCTCTGAAAGGAGATAAACTGTTACATGTAGCCCGGAGACAAGTAAAAAATAAAGACGAAGGGGTAGGTGGTTGGATAAAACCTTACAATCGTCATCTGGCTTCTTGTCTGATCCACAAAGGCAGACACTTGGGCATCTTGTGCAATGAACAGGCCATCAAAAAGAGATTGTTCATCTGTCCTGTTAAATAAGAGGAATTTCCTTATTTTATTACAACCTTTATGTCACCTGTGGAAATGAAAGCTGAAAGTTGGCATAAAGCGAGTAGTTAAATATTGGTTTACTGTAAGGGTAAAGCTGTTGGGTGTGGATTAGGGCTATGGAACGGATACAAAAAGTTCCCGAACAAATTAATGGATTGTTGTCATGGAACTGTGATATTACAACCACGTTATGAACAGGGCTATAATACATCTGACCAAGTGTAAAAATATCTATATCTATATCCATTTACTACATCAAATGTGGCCTGAAAGTATCAACTAAAGAGTAATGCTGAACATTCAAGGCTTTTCTACATAGTTACTTTGAATGTGTTATATTTTAGGATTATAATCATGAATTACAATATTGCAATAATGTGGTTATAAACATTGTTTTCTGACTGTCCAGAAAGATTTTCAAATTAGAATAATAATTTTAGATGCCATGAATGATGGAATATGAATTGTATGTACATTGAAATATATTTTTCTTAGCAATGAGGTTCATTATAGTTAATGAAATGAATGAAATGAAATGAAATGAAATGAAATGAATGAAATGAAATGAAAAATACTTTATTAATCCCAAAGGGAAATTCAATATTGTAGTAGTAGTAATTTTTTAGTAAAACAATCACATTAATTAATTAAGGGCTTTGTTCTTCAGCCTGATAGCTGCTGGAAGGAAGGATCTTCTGTATCTCTGTCTTGCATCGGACTTGAACAAGCCTCCCACTGAACACACTCTGTTGTTTCGTCACGGCGTTGTGTAGAGGGTGTGAAGGATCTTCCATTATCTTCGTCAGCTTGTACAGAATTCTTTTTTTGATGATCAACTCCAGCGGCTCCAGAGTTACTCCAAGCACAGAACCAGCTTTCTTGATCAGTTTGTTAATTCTTTTCAAGTCTCTGGTTCTGATGCCGCTGCCCCAGCAGATTGCTGCAAAGCTGATTGCACTTTCAACAACAGACCTGTAGAACATTTGCAACATTTTGGTGCAGACGTTAAAAGATCTCAGCTTCCTTAAGAAGTAGAGTCTGCTCTGACCTTTCTTGTAAATGTACTCAGTGTTGCTTTTCCACTCAAGTCTGTTGTCCAGCTGAACTCCAAGGTACTTGTATTCCTCCACCACCTCCACCTCCTCTCCCATGATGGAAACACTTCTATGTGTGTTCTTGTTCCTCCTGAAGTCAACAATCATCTCCTTTGTTTTCTTGGTATTCAAGATGAGATGATTGTCACCGCACCATTTCACAAACTGACCGACCAGTTCTCTGTACTCTGCTTCTTGTCCATCACTGATACACCCAACAACTGCTGAGTCATCAGAGTATTTCTGCAGATGACAGAACTCAGAGTTGTACTGGAAGTCTGAGGTGTACAGCGTGAATAGAAATGGTGAAAGTACAGTCCCTTGTGGTGTTCCAGTGCAGTTGACCACCATCTCAGACACACAACCTTTCAGTCTCACAAACTGTGGTCTGTTTGTGAGGTAGTCGTAAATCCAGGTGGTTGTGGAGGGATCCACCTGGAATTTCTGCAGCTTCTCACGCAGCAGAGCAGGCTGAATCGTATTAAAAGCACTTGAGAAATCAAAGAACATGACCCTCAAAGTGCTGCCTGACTGGTCCAGATGAGAGTGGGCTCTCTGAAGCAGGTATATGATGGCATCTTCAACCCCAAGCCCATTACGGTATGCAAACTGTAATGGGTCCTGAAAGGTGTTCACCTGCTTGCTGAGGTGAGCCAGTAAGAGTCTCTCCAGGACTTTCATGACGTGAGATGTCAGGGCGACTGGTCTGTAGTCTTTTGGTTCAGCTGGTTGTGGTTTTTTAGGCACTGGAACAAGGCAGGATGTTTTCCACAGCACCGGGATTCTTCTCTGGCTCAGGCTGGTGTTGAACAGGTGCTGGAGAATCGGACATAGCTGTTTTGAGCAGGTCTTGAGAACTCTGGGACTGACACCATCTGGACCTGCAGCCTTGTTCTGGTTCAGTTTCACCAGTTGTTGCATGATTTGGTTACAGGAGACAGACAGAGTGGAGGTGGAGGCAGAGGAGGTTTCAGGAAGTCCTGATGTGGAGGGAGATGAGGTTGTGTCAAGGTCCTTGACTGAGCTGCAGGGTGACAGAGTGGAGGTGTGACAGGAAAGCTGTGGGCTCATGGAGGGTGTGTGGCTAGTTGGGATTGAAGCAGGAGGTGAGCTAAACCTATTGAAGAACATGTTCAGTTCATTCGCTCTGTCCAGACCTCCATCAGTCTGATCCTCCTTTATCCCGAAAGCCAGTGATCTTCTTCATTCCTGACCACACATCCCTCACATTGTTTTTCTGAAGCTTACTTTCCAACTTCTTCCTGTAGTCCTCCTTGCACTTCTTCATTTGTGTTTTAAGTTGTTTTTGTGTGGACTTCAATAACTCCCTGTCTCCATCCCTAAAAGCTTTCTTTTTGATGTTCAGCAGCTTTTTCAGGTCACTGGTGATCCAGGGTTTGTTATTGGGGAAGCACCTCACTGTTCTTGTTGGAACAGTGCTGTCCACACAGAAGTTAATATAATCTGTCACACACTCAGTCAAGGCATTGATGTCATCTCCATGAGGTTCACATAGGACGTTCCAGTCTGTAGCCTCGAAGCATCCTCTCAGAGCATCTTCAGCTTCATTAGACCAGGTTCTAATAGCCTTTCTAATGACTGGTTGTTGCTGAACGATGGGCTTGTAGGAGGAGGAGAGAAGAACTAGGTTATGGTCTGATCTTCCTAAAGGTGGCAGGGCAAAGGAGCTGTATGCATTTTTAATATTTGCATAAAAATAAGTCCAACGTTTTGTTTTCTCTGGTGGAGCAGCTGACAAACTGTTGGAAAGTTGGTAGAGTTGCAGAGAGGGAGATGTTGTTAAAATCTCCAGAGATCGCCACAAATGCGTTTGGATGTTGTGTTTGAAGCCTGGCCACTACAGAGTTAATGACATCACAGGCTGCGTCTGGAGCGGTACCAGGTAATATATATACCGCTACCAGAATAACGCATGTGAACTCTCTGGGTAAATAATACGGGCGGAGACTCACAGCTAGCAGTTCAATGTCTCTATTGCAGATCTTCTCTTTAACAGTGACATGTTCAGGATGACACCAGCGCTGGTTTACCAGCACCGCAATTCCACCTCCCTTCAGCTTCCCGCTGAGTTGTTTATTGCGGTCTGCACGGACCGTCCTGAAGCCGTGTACAGACGCATTACAGTCTGTGATGTGTTCATGCAGCCATGTCTCGGTGAAGCACATAATACTGCACTCTCTGTATTCTTTAAGAGACCTGGTTAGCACCTGAAGTTCATCAATTTTATTAACTAGCGATCTCACGTTTCCCATAACAACCGTTGGAAGAAACGGTTTGAATCGCCACCGTTTTTCTCTCTGCCTCGCTCCTGCCCTGCATCCTCTTCTCTTTCTTTTCAACTCCGTTGGGATTTGAAGTGTTGTTTCACTGATAATCTTGAGTTTGGAGAGTTTTATCAGTTGATCCCGATGGTAAACAAGTCTCGTTGCCATGGAGACTCACAATAACAAGTGTTGCAAAAAAGAAAAAATATTCAGAAAAATCTCCCGTATAGCACAGCCTCTGACCAGCGCGAAAAATCTACCCGAACAGACACAGATTGACAGCTGATATCTTAAAAAAGACGGCTATATTGCAAAAAATCACAAGTTAAAAACAGAGCTACCACAATTGCTGCTGCCACCTAGCGGCGCATTCTAGAATATATATATTATGTATATGTATATGTATTATGTATATATATATATATACAGAATATATCAATTACAAAGATTAGTCTGCTAACCCTTTGGATTTCTTGAAGCGGTACTGCTTTCTGTTACCATCTGCAGCTATGGCAAGCATGTCTGGTTTGCAGGCAGGGCACTTGAAGGGCTCAACCTGACACAGATGCTCTTTCTTCCAGTTGCAGAAGGCAAATCCACGATACACCCTGTGGAATGTATCACCACATATACTGCCATTCTGAAAACGAGGATGGTATTATTTTGGTTAATTGGTAAATTAAAAACTTTGCAGTTTGGAATTCAAATTTTCGAATTACAAGAGTTCTTACCCGTCCTGTGCAATGTGCCCGATGTTCAAGCATTCTTATAAATGCTTTTTTGGACGTAGCTGGGCTGGCCAACTTCATCTGTTCAAATGATGCAAAGACATCAAATTTGAACAGCATTTGGCAGCTTGCTGTTGCTGGCCAGTATCGGCTACTAATCAGGTCACTGATCCCTGGGGTCCACTTGCAGGAGCAATGTGGGCAATACACAGCAGGCAGACAAAGATTGTATGGACCTGAAAAAAAAAAACAAAAAAAACAAAACAACATATACCGTTTCAAAAGTATCCTTACAAAACAGGACAAAGTGATAATAGTAAGCCATCATCGGCCTGTGATGGTATCCAGAGAGTAGAGGGAAGTGTCAACATGCCATTGATAGTCACCAAGACAGTCTGCTTTCCTGGAGAGATGGTATACTCTTGGTCTGGGCCACAGGAGCAGATTTGTGTTGGTGGAAGAATCGGCAGCATACATACTATAGTTATGAAAATGTCAGAAAAAAATACCAGTATTCAAATAAAAAATTTTAACAGTTACAGAAAACTTCAGACATGGGTCATATTATACCACTGTATATGCAGTAGATTTTATGGACTAATACATTTTTTTAAACACACCTTGTTCAACCAGTTCACAATGACCGCTTTCATCCATCTTCACTAAGGATGTGGGAGGAATGTGTTTATAAAAATGGTCAATCATGACTTCTCTGTCATGAAATACATTTTTTTTGTGGACAATTGAGTCACATCCTGCGCAGAGAAACTGAACTCCTGAGGGAACACAGTCCAAGCACCTGACCACAGCCTTGACTGTTTTGCACTTTTGACAGCAATGCTGGGGAACTCTTTCTGCGGCCAGCATACAACTCAGGAGCTCTGGCACTGCAGCCTTGAATTTTCTCTCTGTGGTCAGCTGCCTCTTGGTCCACACAGACATGCTGGTTGTCTCCTAAACTTCTGCTGATGCAGGGACGGTGACCGAACTCAGCAGGTCTCTCAGTGTTTGAAGATGGTTATCTAAATTGATAGAGTATAAAAAAATGTAAAAAGGACAGCCATAAGAATATTTTTTAATAAAACAAAAAAAATCTATATAGCTTTTTCACAGCTATTGCATTATATACATGGCTGCTACAGTACATACAATATTCAGATGCCTATAAGTACTTAATGTTTTCCAAACTAGAAGATCAAGTTTGACTCTATTTGAGCTGACAGAATTCAATATGCATACCAAGATTTGTGACCTCTTGAGGAACTTCATCCATCTGCGAGGTCTCAACTTCTGGCACCTCCATAGTGCGCCTGTGTTTAACTACAAAGACGAAAGAAAAGTTAATACTGACCAACAGTATCAACTTATAATCAGAACTATAATATTTTGCTGACCAGATCGATTCTTTCTGATGAATTTTGGTACTATGTACCCATTATGGTCCCTCGTCCTCCAGGAAACATTGGAGCCTCCGGTTCCCTTCTGTTTCCTTTTCTTTGATGGCTAAAAGTAAGAAAGAAAAAAAAGTGTGCACAAAATTTTTTTCAGAGAAAATTTGGTAAGAACAATCACAGAGAAAAATATCTAAAAAAATCTTACCTTTTTGGCTTCCAACTCATCTGCCAACGCTTTCCCCTCCTCAAGCCACTGTCTAAAGTTCTCAGATGCCATTTTGAGACAGACAAAGGGAAGGAGAAATAAAAAAAAGAAGGATGGAAAAAGTCAAAGTAGAAAGATGTAGAGGGAAAGACAGAAACACGACCACAAAAAGCAAAAGCTAAGAGAGAAAGAGAAACTAGTAGAAGAAATGAAAAACTGGTTCTTAGAAGAACCGTTGGATTGCACAGAAATTGACTGATGTTCAAAAGACCTGAAAAACAGAAACAACATCAAACAAAACAGGTGAACTAGGATTAGTTGTGCAACTACTACTGTCTTCTGTTTGTTGCCACTGAAATGAACATTTAGCTAAATGCAAAGTGAATAACCACAAACAAGTCTACGGGGATTAAGTTGTGCATACAAAAGTAAAAGAAAAGTAGATTAATTAAACAAGAGTCTGTATCAACTGGTTATGGACTGTCAAAGACTGATCCTTGACCACTGATGGGGTTCTGACATGTTAGCCATTAAATCAGCAATAACAATTAACATGGACCTGATTCTGAACTGTAAATCCAGCTAGTGCTGCACCTGCAATTTTCTTTCACATTTTCGACCCTTATTGAAGGGATGGGTTTATAGAATTTAAGTCAGACACAAAATGGTCAAAATACAGTTTGAATACAGGACAACATTGTTTACTGCGGACAGAAATGGCAATACAGCTTACAGAATCTGCTTGGTCATAGAATTTAGTTTAACCCCATTGACAAAAAGTTATCTCTCTTTAACACTTATCAAGTCTATATCACCTTCTGCTAATAATGGCTCGGTAAAACAGTAACGTCAGTGTGTTATTGGTCAAGATAATTATGTTTTGAGCTACGCACCTTCAGATTTGCATGTTATTTGAGGTGGACCGGTCATTAAGCTAACTAGCTCGAACATTAGCTTGTAAGCTAACGTTATCATCTTATTGGTAAAATCCTGTCTTTTCTATTATTCACAACTGATCAGCAACTGAAACATCAAATTAAACAAACTCGGATACGTAAGAGTTACAAGTAATAGCTTACTTTAATATAAAATATCAGCAGAGCTATACCTGATATTAAGTCAGGACACTTTAGTTAGCTAAAAACTAGCCACTTCCGCTAACTAAAATCTCCTGGACTCACATAAACGCGATCAATGAGTCATTAATTTTTATGGATTTAGCCATTTTATCACATATTATACCGTGTAGAAACCATTTTTCTTAGACAGATGAAAGTAATATCAAGTAAAACTCCTTTAAATATAAACGTGTCGGACTTACCAATGCTACAACGTTCAATCAGGAAATGATGAAATTGGTGATGAAGGTCAAGGTTCATTTGGTGACGTCTTTCCTGAGACACAAGCCTGCCGATATTTACTCGACCGCTAGAGGTCGCTAAACTTTAAAACGTAAAAGGTGGTCGTAATTCGGCGCTGGTACAAACGACCTATGTGGTCGTTTTTCAGAGGAGGACAGTCTCATTTTTTCCAAGTTCATCACTTCATGTCTCAGTTTGTGACAAATGTCAAATTTCCAGGTTTCTACAGAGATCCACCAATCATGTTTTCAAGGGAGTTTGTAACTTTTTTAAAGGCATCAGTCCTCCTTCATTCAGCCTGGTTGAGTTAGAGACAGGCTGCTCTGCTGACTCTACTTATTCTGATTAAAACACGTGGAACAAATTATGAACTTAAAATGATGGTTTCATTGTGGATGAGAATAAAGTTGACCTGGGAGTTTGAGGGTCTTGTTAAGTATTTTAGCTGTTACTGGGATTGATTTCTTCTCGGTTGGGATATCTGAGGTTTCTCCAGGTATCTGTTGGCGCCACTTCTCCAGTGTGGGGGACACAGCCCCCAGTGCTCCGATGACCACTGGTACTACTGTTGCCTTCACCTTTCATGCTTTCTCCAGCTCTTTCTTGAGTCCTTGGTATTTCTCCAGTTTCTTTTGTTCCTTTGTCCTGATATTTCCATCATTGGGGATGGTTCCATCCATCACTACGGCTTTCCTTTGCTGCTCATCCATGATCACAATGTCCGGTTGGCTGGCCACCACCATTTTGTCGGTCTGTATCTGGAAGTCCCACAGTATCTTAACCCTCTCATTCTCCACCATATTGGGAGGTGTAGATCTAAGATCCTGCCTGGTGTGGTAGACCTGATATTCTGTTTGGTGTGGTCATTTTGTGCTCCTTCCTGGTACAAATTCATTATCCTTACCCATGCATACCCAAGAAAACTGATAAAAAATTTTTTTAAATAAGTTCCACTGTAGTGGACACTATGCATTAAATGGTAAACTGTTAAATTAAATAAGGAAGTCATCGTCGTTAAGCTCTATTAAATTGAATAAGTTTGACTAGAAATTATTGATTATTTCTTGTCAATGGCAACATGTGAAAATGAGCAGGATTAACTTACTTAAACAACTTATCTTGATTATTTAGCATTATTAAATAAAAAGAAATAGCCCTACAATTAAACTGCGTTCATCCAGTTATGAGAGTGTTTCTGAAAAGTTCTGTTTGTAAAGCACCTTACACCTATTACAGAATCTGAACCAATACTTTATATTTTCCGAGAGGTTCCGGATGTGGGACCAGTTACTGGTGCTGGTAAGTCCATGTGGTGTAAGATGCCTGAATCAGAGACAATCACACAAACACCTTCCACAGGTTTTCTATTAGTCATTATTAAATACTAATTTTAAACTCTCAGTTTGATGAATCCTAACCTGAGAGTTTCCAGTTTGCAGTCTGGACTCTTCAGTCCACCACACAGCTTCTTCAGTCCTGAGTCCTGCAGGTCGTTGTTACTCAGGTCCAGTTCTGTCAGACTGGAGGACTGGGAGCTGAGGACTGAGGACAGAGGTCCACAGCTTGTCTCTGAGAGACCACACGCACTCAGCCTGGAGAGAAAGTTATGGAGAAAAACACAAATAATATATGTGACAAAGTAATCAGCCCTCAGGGTGGACACAGACTGAAGGACCACCTGTAGAGAAAATCAGGTTTCTAACCTCATCGTGTCCATGTGGTGGGTTTTAATGCTCAAAGACATCATGAGTGAACAAGGATTCAGCATGGCGGCTGAGGATTTCCTGAGAATCAGTGACAGTTTGAAAATTCGATTCATACAGTAGTAGGACTGAATGTGTAATAGGACCAAGTGTTTATAAGTTTAGGGAGGACAAATAGATGATGGCCTGTATATTTACTGCAGTTTATAAACTCACTTCGCACTGCCAATACAGCCCACTGCCGAATGAAATGATCTGAGACAGATGAGTTGTTGGTAGCAGGCATCACGGCCTGTCAGAAACATTACAGATGGACAGTGAATTGACCATGGAAAAAGCAGTTACTGCAGTAAGACAACATGAGGAAATTAAAAGACAGCAACCTCTGTTGCGAGAGAAAAATACCACAGAGAAAGAAAAAGAAATTCAAAACAATTCGATTCAAAAAGAATTTTCACAAAGAACACCAAACAGGAAAGTCTGCCTATGGAAAGGGACAGACAGATTTACAGAAAGGACAGAAAAGTTACAGAAGATGTGGAAAAACACCAGTTCACTCCTTGAATAATTGTGCAGCACGTGAAGCAGAGTGCAGAAAAAGCAGAAAAAGAGGACATTTTGCAGCTGTTTGTCGATCAGGTAGAGTGGGAGCAGTACTTGAAGAAGAGAGTGACAGCACTCTTTGCCTGGGGGTAGTATCTGCAGGGAACAAACCATTGACATGGAAAAAGACTATTTAAGTGATTGGTCAAGACATTTCCTTCAAGTTGGAAACCGGTGCTGAGGTTACAGTAATTCCAACATCTGTCTACTTAACAAAACAGCACGGCCCAACAACCAAAGCAATGATACCATTGTGTCGGCCCAGCAGCAAACCTCTAAAGGTGTAAAGTCAGTTTCATGGGTTTTGGAACATAAGGGTAGGAGTATGCAATCAGTGTAGGTGGTACAAAAACTTCTTTGTTTGGGTTTTCAGCAATCACAGACCTGCAGCTAATGCATCTTGTCGACACTGTCAGCAAAGACCTGTAAGCTGAAATGAAAAAGCAGTACCACAGTGTCTTTACAGGTCTGGGCTGCCTAAGAAGAGAAAACAAAATGAAGCTGAGGGAGATTGCCAAGAATTGTTGCTGCTAAGATGGGTACCTCTCCCACTGAATGACAAAGTAAAAGCAGAGCATGACAGAATGGTGAACATGGAGGTAATCATGCCAATAGAGATGTCCACAGATTGGTGGGCAGGAATGGTGGTGGCAATGAAGTCAGGTGGGAAAATCAAAATATGCTCTGATATGACCCATCTAAATGAGTTCTTCTCCGGTGAAAGACACATTCTACTAGCAGTAGATGAAACTCTGGCCAAACTCACAGGTGCAAACACCTTTACAAAGTTGGATGCCACAGCTGGAATATAGCAGATACCCCTGCACCCAGATTCAATCCCATTGACTACATTTATCACCCCTTTTAGGAGATACTGTTATAGAAGGTCCCTATTAGGAAGTTCCTCTGCACCAGAACACCTTCAAAGACAGCTAATGCAGATTAACTGTGTGTCATGCAGTTGACTTTCTAGTCTTCAGGGTAACCAGAGAACAGTATGACCACAGACTACATATAGTGTTACAGGGGCTCCAGGAAGAGGGCCTAACACTTAATAATGACCAGTGTCAGTTTGCTGGCCACAAAGTCAAGTTTCTTGTCCATGTAGTCAGTGCCCAGGGGATTGAAACAGACCCAGTGAAAGTCAGGGCAATCAAAGAGATGCTTGTGCCCAAGGATGCAGCAGATGTCAAAAGATTTGTGGGCATTGTGAACTATGTGGGAAAGTTCTCACCACGCATTGCAGAGCTCACACAACCACTCTCAGACCTACTGAAGACAATGACTGGGTATAGGGGAGCACACAGCAGAGAGTGTTTGATGAAATGCATAATGAACTGTCAATGAACCCACAGTCCTGGTGCAATATTGTATGAACAGAGAGACAAAGGTTGCTGCAGATGCTTCCTCCTTTGAGCTAGGCGTTTTATATCAAAAGCAGCCATCAAGGGAATGGCTCCCTCTAGCTTTCATTTCCTCGCAGCAAGTCAGACACAGAGCGCAGATATGTCCAAATAGAAAAAGAACCACTTGCACTGACAAGGGATGTGAACATTTTAAGTCATACTTAGTGGGCATGAACTTTTTGATAGAAATAGATCACAAGTCCGGTGCCCAGCTCCTTGCTAAGGATCTACCACCACACATTTTGAGATTCAGGCTATGTCTGCTGTACTTCACATAAAAGACTGAGTAGGTAACTGGAAAGAAACTGATCACGGTAGATACACTGTCCAGGGTGCCAATCCAAATCCACGGCAGAAGACATGCAGCTGGAGCAAAGACAAAAGCAGATCAGGGTTGCACAAAACACTGATGATGTCTGCAAATGCTGAAACACATGGTGAAAGAGGCTGGCTGACAGAAAAGCTTTTCCATCTCAGCTCCAACCCTACTGACAGTACCACCAAGACCTACTGGTGGCAGACCAACTGCTAATAAAAGGTGATCTACATAAGGTTCTCATGGCTTACAGGACCACTCCCATGTCACATGGAGCATTGCTCACACAGTTACTAATGCACCCAAACATCAGGACTCCACTGCCTATCAGCCAGGAGAAGCTAAAGCCTTGATGGCCACACCTTCAGGCTTTCAGAAGAAAAGATCAAGACAAAAAAGAGAAACAAGCTTCCTAGTTAAATAAAAGTCACAACACAAAGACAAGATAAGACTTCCAACCAGGCTGCGTGACTAATATCAAAGATTGTCAAAAAGTCTGCTCAAACACTGAGGTCTTATAACGCAGACCTACCTTCTAGATGACTCCCAAATTGATCAGACCACACTAGGTCATTCAAACACCAAGAGATTTATATACAGCACTGTTTTTTTTTTATTTGTTTGGTTTTTTTTTTTCAGAATAAACCCTGCACAGCTTTGGGGACTCAGGTAGTCTACTCTGACCCCTATGGGATGAGAACACTGCCATAATCTGAAACTGAAAGAAAACGTTTTGAAACTTTGAAAGTCAGTGTTTGAAAATTTAAGACCTGAAATAAAGTTTTGCAAGTCTGAAAATAAGTTTTGAAACCTTGAAAAGTATTTTGAAAGTCTGAAAAAAAAGTTTGAATCTCTGCAAGCATAATTCTGTACTTGAATTTTTATTTTTCATAAGTGCAACATGCATATTACAGAGTTTCAGCTTCACATTTTCAGAGATTCAAACCTCTTGTTGCAACCTTACAGATTTCAAGTCTACATTTTCAGAGTTTCAAATATGGCATTGTTCTCCCACCACATTAGTTTGTAAAAAACTTTTGAAACCTTGTAATATGAGATCTGAAAACTGCTGTGTGCATCTTCGCAAAAAAGCTTTGAAACCTTGAAAAGTATTTTGAAAGTCTGAAAAAAAAGTTTGAATCTCTGCAAGCATAATTTTGTACTTGAATTTTTATTTTTCATAAGTGCAACATGCATATTACAGAGTTTCAGCTTCACATTTTCAGAGATTCAAACCTCTTGTTGCAACCTTACAGATTTCAAATCTACATTTTCAGAGTTTCAAATATGGCATTGTTCTCCCACCACATTAGTTTGTAAAAACTTTTGAAACCTTGTAATATGAGATCTGAAAACTGCTGTGTGCATCTTTGCAAAAAAGCTTTGAAACCTTGAAACCTGAGTTTTGAAATGTTAAAATCTTCTCCAAACATCATTTTGTAAGGATTAAATTTTACTTTGAAATCTGGGCGGATGAACTTTTCGGAGTTTCGTCTGCACCGCTGCGAGTTGCGATGAGGTGATTTATGGCAGTGTTCTCTCGCTGCTTTGATTTGAAACTCTGAAACCCACACTCTGAAAAACTAGAAAAAAAAAAAAGAAAAAAAAACGGCTCCGGGGGAGGGACAACGCCTCTTCTAACTAATCATTTCCCTTGTGAAGTATTAGTCCAATCACATGTAAGAACGCACAGTTCTTGTCACCGTTGCCGGGCGCTGAGACGAAGCTCAAATCGTGGCACGGCAACTACCGGTTGTGGCCGCGACTTGTCACGGACTGCCAGAGTCTGCCGAAGCGGATGGCCCGACTCTCCACAGCCTAACGTTTGTAACCGTAAAGAAATGTCTTTAGGCACAGAAATGTTGGTGGATGTAAGCTGCCTCAACCGTGCTGCGGCAGCTCTTTGGAGCACCAGGGAACGGGGGAAGTGCCTGCAACCTGCACCAGGCATGATCCAGATGGTAAGTATAATGAGAGGATTAATGTGATTTTATGTACAGCCACGACTTGTATTATGATAGTAAACGTATATAGTCCTTGTTGCATAAAAGTTACTAATACCCTACTGTTAGACCGTGCTGTATGTCAGTTGTTCGAACGACACTAACAAAAACTAAACAAAAATATTTTCGTCAACTCACATTTTTCACCGGACGAAAACTAGACTAGACTTGTATAAAACACCCATTAATGAACAATAACTGGGACTAAATCAGAATGCATTTTCGTGAACTAATAAAAACGAGACGAAAATGTAGTTCACTAAATAAAAACTGGAATAAAATGTATGGAAATTTTAGTTAACGAACAAAGACGAGACGAAAATTATATTATTATATCATATGACTTTGTCAAATCCTGTCTCCTCCTCCTCCTCCTCGGGTCTTTGGCCACTCACACACGCCCCTCTTCAAACATGCAGCAGGCACGTTTACACACATGGGCCAGTCAGGAGGTGGAGTCACGGTGAAAAGTTAAAAATAAAACATTAATTGCTTTGCACGGAGCTACAGAGAAAGAGAAGACGTGATATATGCACCAATTCTCGCTAGATTGAAGGGAAAAAAAGAAGAAGGAAAAAAAGGCACAAGGTAGCAGGAAAAACACAAACATGAAGCGACACATCGCAGTTCAGCACAAAGACATGGTGGTAAGTTAACAAAACGTTTGGTGGTGGTTGTTTAATGTAACATTAAACCAACGGCTGTCATTTTCCAACAAGAACATTAAACCGACCACAAACCGCTGGCTAACTTACTAGCTGCGTAGCTTGTAGCGATAGTAGCCACTTGTTGGTAGAATTATGTGTTAAGTTGAATTTTTGCTAACTTAGACACGTTATACTGGTCAGGTAACTATGTTTTCAGTTGGACTGCAAGTTTAATTAAAGCAGACTAGATTAGAAGTATGAGCTAATTTAGGAGCTGCAAGCGAACTTTAGTGAACACAAAACACTTCAGAGCTACACATGGATGCAAACTAAAACGTACTAAAACAAATCATCTAGATAAAATAATATGCCACACTTCAAAACATCTTTAACCTGCATTTTCATACATGAAATTGTCTAAATGTGGTATAAAAAAAAGTTAAATTGTGTTTTGAATGTCTGGGGTCGCTAGAGTTTTCTGATATCAAAATGGGGTTCCAAGCTAAAAATGTTGTTCTGTTTGTCTTCAGATTACCATCACAAGGATGTTTGATTTGAATTGGCATCAAAATTAATATAAATAAATTCATGTAAACATAAAAATGCCTGTAATAATTTCTACATAAAATAGGATTGTTATATTTTAAGTATGAGTTTTAAATGTTAAATGTAGTTTAACAATGTTAAACTACATTTAACATTGTTCTACTAACTACTAACAATGTTCAGTATTATCTGCTGACAAAATTAAAAGGGTAAAATGTTTGTCCTGACAAACTAGACTAAAATTGACATTTGTTGACTAAGACTAGACAAATAAAGTTATGTTTTCTTGGACTAAAAGACTAAAATGCTCAACTTATAGTCGACTAAAACTTGACTAAATAAATATTAGATGAGGTTGATTAAATGTGATAAAAACTAATAAGCGCGATTGAAACTGGACTAAAACTGAGACAAAATTTTAAAATGTCTGATAAAATTAACTCTAGCCACGACGGTGCTTACAGTTGTTCAGACAATATAAAACTTTATACACAACTAAACATTAGTCAAATACAGGATTTGCAAAGAAATCTGGAGAAAGGCTGCGTTCTTTCCAACAGACTTTATCTGTGGAAACATGTAGGATTGGATCCGACCCTTCGGAAACATTACAGAGAAAATGATATATATTTATTTTTGCATTATTTAGTGAAGTATGTAGTATGCATTGTTGTTTTGGGCAGAAAGAAGTGACATAATGACATACCCTATTGACATATTACAAATATATAGAGGACTAAGAGGGAAAAAAAGGTAGATGGAATAACATGCTCTTTCAGGTACATATATGCCAGTGAGATTGCTGTTATATTACCAATCTCCTCTATCAACATATACTGATTTTATTTGTCTTTGCTTGACTTAGCAGCATCCAACGACTGGACAAAACGCTGTCATCACCTGCTTCTGTTGCTGAGAAGCAGCAATTCATCACAGAGGTCGTTCTGCCTGAGGTGAGCTACTGAAGATATGCACAAAATTAATATATAGAATCCAGCTGACTGTAAATATGAGCATTTTAAAATATTAACAGTTGTTTTATTATAGCTATTGTTCTTTATGTGTTTTTAGGTTATGATTCTGTGGTTGAAAAAAAGGCCACATTTCAGGTGTGAAGCAGAATGTGTGCTCCTGAAAAGTGCATCCAAGCATAGTGAAAGGTACAGGACAGTGATTTTGTTGTAGCTATGGTCTCCTTCACACCCATATGTTGCTCAATGTGAGTATTAATCTTTTTATTCATTGATTTTTTGCAGCCCTGCAGATAAGACTCCAGTTGAAGACACAGAAACTGAACAGGTGAGACATTTTTAACCTACATACCTTGACGGATGCTGCTCACTAAATATTTTAACTGATGCCCAAACTCAATTTTATAGGTAAACTACTTTCTGGTGTTTCATATAGAAAAAAACACAAGATATGTAGGAATGTCATTTAGGTCACCTGGTTGAGCAGCTGCACCTTGTAAAGGTGCTAATGTGGCCAAGGTTCAAATCCCATTCTAGGACACCTTGTTGTACGTCACCCTCTCACACTGACCAACCTTCCTCTCTACCTACCTACCTACCTCTCTATCTATCTACCTACCTACCTACCTCTCTACCTACTGTATATTAAAGGCCACACAGATATTAAATATGAAATGTTGAAAAATCCATCTTTGTCCATCTTAATTAATATGAAAACTAACTTAAAAATTTGTGCCCTTTCGCAGGAAAGCATTTTACTACGTGACATCATGGCTGCAGCTGATTGGTGCCGAACTATAACCTTCAGTGGAAGTTGTGTTTCCAGCTGTCTTAATGAGAAAAGATGAACAAAATGAGACACGAAGGCTTTGCAAAGTTGGGATGAGGAACTTCATGAGAGTTCTCCAGCAGATCTCTGAACTTTTATTTTTGAAAGAAAGCAGGACTATGAGATGTTCTGCATTGAAATCATTGCTAAAAAAACTACAAAGTTTTTGCCAGATGTGAAGATGATTAAGATTGTTCAATGATCATAATAAAACACAGCATCTGGCAAACTGGCCAACTCCAGTGGAGATTACCTACAGACTCTGTCCTTTTTCTTTACAAAAATGTTATTAAAGACAGCACTCCTGCTAAATGCTGTATCATCTTTCTTTTATTTGTCCAGAATTACCATAAAGGAGGCCACAGTCAACAAATCAATTTTTAGTTAAACTGCAACACCTACAAAGACACACACAAAACATTAAACGTTTTAGTTTGTAAAGTACAACTGATAAAAAAACTAACAGGTTAAGTGTTTTCTTTAAATAAAATGTTTGTTATGAATTAACTACAGGTTACATTTTTTAACTTTAGCTGGGACAATTACAACCACATAGAACAAACTATCAGAAAGGGTTTGGACACCCCAAAACAATGTATTATGACTTCAGCTGTAC